>NW_024055730.1:1730423-1733430 GCF_902713615.1 Scyliorhinus canicula
AGACTAATAAATCTATTGATAAGGGGATGCAGTCACGAGTGGGAAAAGAACGAGAGCATTGGTGTAAAGTTTTGGAACGTTTAATGAGCATCACTCTGTATTTAGCTGAACATAATTTGGCTTTCAGAGGAACTTCAGACACATTATTTACACCGCACAATGGGAATTTTTTAGGTCTTGTCGAGCTACTTGGAAAATATGATCTGACAATGAGTGAACATTTACGTCGGGTTGTGTCTAAAGAAACTCACATTCACTATTGCGGAAAAAATGTTCAGAATGAAATAATCAATTTGTTGGGAAATGCTGTTCAGGAAAATATATTAAACCGAGCTAAAGAAGCCAAATATTTTAGTCTTATCTTAGATTGTACGCCAGATATAAGTCATGTGGAGCAGCTTTCATTTACAATACGATTTTTAGATGTAGAAGACATTTCAATAAAGGAACATTTTGTTAACTATAAACCAGTTATAGATACTACAGGCAAAGGATTATATGAAAGTATACTTGATTTTCTGAGAGCGAGCGATCTAGACTTACATAACTGCAGAGGTCAGGGCTATGATAATGGTTCAAATATGAAAGGAAAGAATAAAGGGGTTCAGGCACGGATCATGAAAGAAAATCCACAGGCGTTTTATATGCCATGTGGATGTCATAGCCTAAACTTAGTGGTTGGTGACAGGGCAACAAGTTGCCGGGAATCCACTTCATTTTTTGGTACTGTCCAGCGCATATATATTTTGTTTTCTGCCTCTCCTTGCCGATGGCATGCACTGAAAAAACATGTTAAATGCCTCACTGCAAAACCTTTATGCGAGACTAGATGGGAGTGCAGATTAGAATGTGTCAAAGCCATTAAATATGAAATTATAGGAATCCGAGAAGCTCTTTATGAACTTTCAGAAATACCTGCTTCTGATCCTGCAATGCGACATGAAGCAGAGACTCTTGTAACACAAATAGAAGATTACAGTTTTCTAGTAATGCTGAATGTCTGGTATGATGTCTTAGGCAGAGTAAATGTTGTCAGTAAAACTATGCAGAACACCTCTGAGGAAATGTCTACCGCAGTTTCATTAATGAATAATGTCACTGATTACTTAATTGATTATCGTGCAAATGGATATGAAAAAGCACTAGAGTCAGCAAAAGAATTAGCTACAGAATTAGATGTAGAGCCCATTTTCAGAAGTAAAAGAATAAGCAGAAAAAGGAAGCTGTTTGAATACGAGTGCATTGACGAGGTTCCAAATGCAGATGACCCAGAAGAAAGATTTCATAATCATGTGTTCAATGTAATACTCGACAGAGCTATTAATTCTTTATCAGAGAGATTTGAACAGTTACAAAGTTTCAATAACACATGGGGATTTTTAAAGCACCTAAAAGGTCTGCCAGATAAAAGTAAACTCAAAGTAGCATGTCAAGGTTTGGAGGATAAGTTAAAGTACCAAGAAAATAGTGATATTAATGGATGTGATCTCTTGACTGAACTGGATATTGCAAAAGAATTATTTCCTGAAGATGTAAAGCTTCCAATAGAAGCCGTTAGGTTCATAAACATTAATAAGTTACAGGCTGTCATGCCAAATCTGTGGGTTGCATTAAGAATAATGCTTACAATACCTATTACTGTGGCCACCGGAGAGAGAAGCTTTAGTAAACTGAAGCTTACAAAGACATACTTACGGTCGTCCATGACTCAAGACAGATTAAATTCTTTGGCAATTTTGTCAATAGAAAATGATCTTGTAAAGAAGATAGATATAGAAAGTGCCATGAAAAGATTTGCAGATCTAAAGGCTAGAAAAAAAAATGTTTTAGGTAGGATAATAAATGTTTTCCAGCGTCACTGTCTGTGCGGAGTCTGCACGTCCTCCCCGTGTGTGCGTGGGTTTCCTCCCGGTTCTCCGGTTTCCTCCCACAGTCCAAAGATGTGCGGGTTAGGTGGATTGGCCATGCTAAATTGCCCGTAGTGTCCTAAAAAGTAAGGTTGGGGGGTGGGGGGTTGTTGGGTTACGGGTATGGGGTGGATGCGTGGGTTTGAGTGGGGTGATCATTGCTCGGCACAACATCGAGGGCCGAAGGGCCTGTTCTGTGCTGTACTGTTCTATGTTCTATGTTCTATCTGTTCATTTGTTCATACTTTTTATTAGGAGCAAATTCGTTACAGCTCCAGTTTTTATCATCGTGAACTTACGGAATATAGTATGCTTCTCAGTTTGTTCAGATTCTGTGCAGATTTGAATGCCTCGATTTTGTAATATTGTAATAAACTCTTTATTCTACATTTTCAGTTTTTCTCCTTGTGAAAATTTAAAAAAAATATACTTGTAAGGGCGCCGAAGTTCAGCTTGCCCGGGGCGCCAGCAACCCTAGGGCCGGCACTGCAGGCCCCTTTCCCTATCCCTTCTCCTCCCCAGCCCCCCCTTTCCTTAACCCTTCCCCTCGCACCCATGAGCCCCCCTTTCCCTAATCCTTCCTCACCCCTAACCCCCTTTCCCTAAACCTTCCACTCTCTCCCCCACAGCACCCCTTTCCCTAATCCTTCACCTCTCTCCCCCAGAACCCCGTTTCACTCGGGGCCTCACGGTAGCATGGTGGTTAGCATCAATGCTTCACAGCTCCAGGGTCCCAGGTTCGATTCCTGGTTGGGTCACTGTCTGTGTGGAGTCTGCACGTCCTCCCCGTGTGTGCGTGGGTTTCCCCCGGGTGCTCCGGTTTCCTCCCACAGTCCAAAGATGTGCGGGTTAGGTGGATTGGCCATGATAAATTGCCCGTAGTGTAAGGTTAATGGGGGGATTGTTGGGTTACGGGTATATGGGTTACGTGGGTTTAATTAGGGTGATCATTGCTCGGCACAACATCGAGGGCCGAAGGGCCTGTTCTGTGCTGTACTGTACTAAAAAAAAAACTATCACTTCCCTTCCACTACCCCTTATCCTAACACCCACTATCACCCTCAGCCCCCTTTTCCCTAACGCTTCCCCTCTCTCCCAGA